>NC_066547.1:15869583-15897083 GCF_024679095.1 Eriocheir sinensis
AACTGAGGTAACCCGGATGTCCCCTATATACCTGTGTCTCGGGGTGGCGAGTTCTCGGGTTCACACTCCCCCAACCTAACCCCTCCTCCCTTCCCTACAGACTCAAGGCCCAGTGAGGATATGATCACCAAGGCAACGTGAGGCTTCGGTCGGTGTAGTCAGACTCTTCCCCTTCCCACGTTAGCTATTTCTAAAGGCCGGAAAGGAGATCAGTCGGGCCCTAATGAGTGCTCTTTTAGGTTCAAGGTACAGAGGAAGGCTCAAACTACCACCAGGGTCATAAAACTACCCCTGGAAATGCCCCAAACTCCTATGAGAGTCTTACCAAGTGCGTGTTACGAGGTCGGTTAAATCAATCGCTTCTGCCTCCCACATCAATTATTTCCAAAGGCCGGGGTCCTAAAAGTCGGGTCCTAATGATGTTTTTTTTTTAGGTTCATGATTCAGAAGGATCAAGCTATCACCAGGGTTATAAAACTACCCCTAGAAATGCCCCAAACGCATATACAAAAGTCTTGTCGAATGTGTGTGCTTCGGCGCCGGAGGGTTTTAGAATACGGCCCAATAGATAGATAGATACATAGAGAGATAGAGAGAGAGACGGAGAGGCTGGCTGCTGGGAAAAAATATATATATAAATACGATGTTATTATTCACAGCGAACGAATATATTTCACTTTTGCTATGTAATACCTCTAAATCAACAATGCCTGAGGGACGACCGGCAGCCTTTGATCTGTTGGTGAATATAAACACAATACAAATTTAATGCAATGCTCTATCGCCTGTTGCCTAGCGTTGCCGCGGCCACAGGAAGGCAGTGAGTGGCCGGGCCGCGGCCTGAGCGTTGTCTGCTTCCTGCTTCAAGGAGATATGACGCTCATGATGTAGTGTTTCCGTGTTGGGAGGACAAAAGTTATTGCGAGGTTGAGAGGTACGAGAGAGGATATAAGAGGAGGAGGAGGAGTAGGAGAATGGCAGGAGTTGCTGCAGTTAACGGGAAGTAGAAAGGTAAGGGGGAGGATATAGGAGGAGGAGAGGGCGGGGGATGCTGAGACTGAAGCCCATTCGCCTGTTTGAAAAGCCTCTCGTAGAAGTTGCTGGGTTTTCCATGGACTGTTTTGTGATCGTAGTGAGAGTTCTACACGACTTCTCCATCTTGAACAGGAAAATTACCTATGAAAACCCGGTCATTTTTTTTTTTTTTTGTGGCCTTGGGTAATAGTCGCAATGTAAACTCGATACATTAAAAATGAACTCTGGGCCACAAAATACTTCGCTACACACTGCATACAGGTCTAAGGCTTTGTGGCCCTAGTGATAGTGTTACCTGACTTCTACACCATGATCGGGGGATAACACCCATGAAACCCGGCTGATTCTGTGGCCTTGAGAGACAGTCGTAACGGGAGCCCGATACGCTACAGAATATGAACTCTGGGCCACAAAATACTTCGCTACACACTGCATACAGGTCTGAGGGTAAGTGATAGTGTTACCTGACTTCTACGCCATGAGCGGGGAAAACACCCATGAAAACCCGGCTGATTCTGTGGCCTTGAAAAACAGTCGTAACGGGAGCCCGACACGTTACAGAATATGAACTCTGGGCCACAACATACATCGCTAAGCCGCTCGCCAGCCTACACTATCCACACTGCAAAGGCCAAGAGAGACACCCTGCAGAAAGAAAGGTCCAAGGTCGCTCACATCACGACAGTCCTTTTGCTTCGCGTACACGTTTCCTGACAAAGTAATCGCTCTCTGGGTCGCCTGTGTAGCTGTTTGTTTGTCTCCCGCCGCTCCAGGCTCGAGGGCAGAAAGAGATGAAAGAGAACGCTACGGACCAAGATGCCTCTCAGAGTGGCCGTGTTTTATTTACAAAGGAAACGCGGAGACGAGGAGGAGGAGGAGAAGCCTAAGTAGACCTTTACACGCCAGCCTCTCAAAGCAGCTATCAACCATTTGTTCTCCTCATTTGTTTATTCATTGTATTTTTAGATATAAGAAGGAAGAGAAGAATTTAAGTATCAGAAGAGTATTAATTTATTGTTATAAGAAGAGAATAAGTAAGACAAGAAAGAGAAAAGAAGAATACAAAAGAGGAGAGCAGTATAAGAGTATAAGAGAAGAATATAAGGAAAGTATAAGTAAGTAAGAGGAGAAAGAGAAGAGTATAAGTCAAGGAGAAAGAGTATAGAAGAAGAGAAGTATAAGGAGATTATAAGTAGTTTGGGAGCAGCGAGTAGCGGGCTTTTTTTTTATTATTGTTTTCTTTTTTGTGCCCTTAAGCACCTTTGTTGTAAAAAAAAAAAATGTAAGAGTATTATGTTCGTTCAATGGCTCAGTTTTCGGCTTTTTTTATATTCCTTTACACTCGGGAACTCGTATTTTCGGTGCCATATAAGCGGTAACGGGGAAAACTACTGCGTGTGAGGCGAGTCTGGACACTCCCAACAAACTTCAGGCATGCATCAGTTTTTGAAGCGTTTATCAAGATTTTTATTTTATGTTTACACTCTGGAACTCGTATTTTCGGTGCCATATAAGCGGTTACGGGGAAACGTAATGCGTCCTTGGCGAGTAAGAACACTTCCCAACAAACTTCATGCATGCATCAGTTTTAGAAGCGTTATAAAGGCCTTCTTTATCTTAAACCTCGGGAAACTTTTGTTATTAGGGTTAGGGAGAAAAGTTCTGACGTGTGGCGTTCCCTGCTGTCCCTGTCCCTGTTTTATTTATTCATATATTTATTCGTCTATTTTCTTTATATATCTTCGTTCCACTCCGTGTTGAAGCTTTTATGGTCTTTAAGTTGTAATGTACAGGTAAAGTTGGGAGCATACGCTATAGCTGCGCGTAGCGGCGGTGCTCATCTCCGTCCCGCTGGCATTTTGAGCCGACACAGGGCCGCAGTGTGACATCCGGGATACCGCAGTTAACCTTCCCCCCGGGCCGGGATTCGAACCTAGGCCCGCTGATTCGTTGTCAGGAGCCCTAACCACTGCACCACTTAAGGGATATACACGCACTTGGGGATAAAATGACTGTCACGTCGCGTGTTCACTTGGGTTGAATATTAACTAACAACTTCGCGGCGTCCATCAGTTTGAGAAGTGATTGTGTCAAACTTTGCGGCGCGGAGGACGCGCACGCTCCCCTTTTCCCTCAAAGCCTACTAATCCCTTGTCTAAGTTGTTGGGAAGCTGCAGGGAAAGTTTGGCTGCGACGGATGAGAAGCGAGCGAGGCGTGGCTCTTGTCCCGGCTCTTGCCTTCCATTGCGAGGCCGCGGAAAGGGAAGAGAAGGCAGAGGCGGAAGGTTGTGACTGTAACACCGCTTTGAGGCCGACTTGTGTACGCTGTGTGTGTGTGTGTGTGTGTGTGTGTGTGTTATTGAAAAGTGTCATTCAGAATCATATTTCCACAGTGACACCTATAACTAGCTACACACACACACACACGTCTGCGAGATGCGAAACGGGCAATCATGAATCTCTTTAATGAAGCGTGAGGAAACTTTGAGGTCTCGGTAAAAGTCGTGGCAGGGAAGCGTCAAGGCGGCGGGGGAGAATCAAGGCGACGAGTGACGTTTCTGGGACTAGATTTGACTCATTCTTCTCTGACACTTTTTATTTGCGAGGCATTGTGTTCTCTGTATAGGAGGAGCGTATTCAGCCCTTGCTCGGTCCATCTCCATTACTGGAAAGAAAAATAGAAAACAGTCGTAAGGAATAACGTTGGAGAGCAGGCATTATGTCGGGAACTGGAAATCCCTTGATACACATTGGAAGGATGGGATAGAGAGGCCTTGATAACAGGACTGCTGAGGCTGGCACGTAGGACAGAAGGCAGCCACTGATAGACCGCTGCAGAATTGCTCTTCTACAATCAGTGCAATACAGTGCATAAGCCGCAGCAATAGCAGGCAGAACCACGGGTGAAGACGGGACAGTAGACGGACAGGCGCGGGTTTCCGGGAGTTAATCTGTAGCCAGGAGGGAGATTCTATTGGCTGGCTGACTCCCCAATGCACCCTATCGGGACAGGGAAGCTCCTAAATCACGGGTGAAAACAGAGCTTAAGCGACAGGCGCGGGTTTATATGAGTAATCTGCAGCCTGGAGGGAGATTCTAGATTCTGGTAGACTTCCCAATGCACTCTATCGGGACAGGGAAACTCCAGAATCACAGGTGAAGACGGAATTTTATACAACTGGCGCGGGTTTCCAGGAGTTAGTCTGTAGCCAGGAGCGAGATTCTTCTAGACCTAGAGGCTGGCTGACTTCCCAGTGCACTCTATCGGGACAGGGAAACTCCAGAATCACGGGTGAAGACGGAACTTTAAACGACAGGCGCGGGTTTCCATGAGTAATCTGTAGCCTGGAAGGAGATTCTAGACGCTGCATGGTTGACTTCCCAATGCGCTCTATAGGGATGGAGAAACTCCAGAATCACGAGTGAAGACAGAACTTTAAACGGACAAGCGCAGGTTTCCAGGAGTAATCTGTAGCCTGGAGGAAGGTTCTAGAGGCTGTCTGACTTCCCAATGCACGCTATCGGGACCGGTAAACTCCACAAGCAAGGCGAAATGGGACCAGGCCAGCCAGTCAGCCAGCCAGGCCGTCCTTGCCAACCCCCGCTTATTAAAGATGAGTGGCGAGCCCCGCGGCGCTGCTCCGATAAACACTCTTCCAGTCCCCAAACACCGGGAACTGCATTACGTTGCCTGGAGCGAGGGCCAGGGTGGGTAGGGCTGTCTCCGGCACTAAATATAGCCACCACGGCGGAGCAATAAAGTAATGCAGGCGGCTTTAATTAAGTGACTCGATCAATTCTTGGACAAACAATTCCGCCCCAGACACACAAAGCTGGACCATGCCGCTGTGTGTGTGTGTGTGTGTGTGTCTCAGAAATACCGACACGTGAATCTCCGTATCTCCTTTTGCGTTACTCTGACGGACATCACCAACTTTTCACACTTCTAGTAGACATAGACAATCTTATTATAGCCGTACTAACATAAATGACCTGTGCCATCCCTTCACAATGGTCCTAACACACCTCTCTCAGCATCACCAACACATTAATCTCTGTATTTCCTTCTGCGTTACCTGACAGGCATCACTGACTTTCCATACTATCTTAGGGCGTACTAACATAAATGACCTGTGCCACCCTCCCCTTCAATTAGTTGGTTAGTTATCCCTCCACAGCGGTACTAATGCATTGTTTCTCCACAGACCGAGGCGGCAGCGCGACTATCGGAGCTGGAGCGCCTGCTGGACGAGCACGATCAGATCATCCGCGAGCTGAAGCGTTCCGAGAGTGACAGCGGGTGCATCAACTACGTGGGCGTGACCCCTGCCCCGTCCTGCTCCTCGGCCAACAACCTGGACATCCTCCCCATCACCGTGACGCCGCCCACCATCTCCCGCACCGCCCCCACCTCCCCCCTCTGCTCCCAGCCTCGCTCGGCGCAACACCAGGGCGGCTGGAAGGTGGAGCGCGAGAACAGCAACTGAAGGCGCCCTGTCTAGTCCTTCGTGGGATAGGAAATTATATGTTTTTCTTTTCGGGGCCTAAGTAATTGAAGGCGCCATATATACCTATAGTTCTCCCTGGGATAGGAAATGTATGTTATTTTTTTGTTTTTCGTGGGCGTGATAAGCGTAACTAAAGGCGCCCTCTCTACCTAGTCCTTCGCGGGTTTAGGAGATATATCTTTCTTTTTGGGGCGTTTCTATGAGTAGCGCGCCGGGACACGGGATGAATGAAGGAGCCTCACCCAGTCCAACGCGGGTTCAGGAAGTGTCTGTTTCCTCTCGAGGTGGTTATAAGGTGTAGCGGAATCAGGTAGTATGTTTTTTTTTTTTTTTTTTCTCGGGTTGACTGCTGTGTGTCCGTACGCATTGGGAGTGATCACCCGCGCTGTCGCTTGGGTCATGTTATCTGCTCCCATTTCCACGCCAGAAATGCCTCCTGCAAGGCCTCTGCTGGCCACCGCTCAGACCCGGAATTGAACTTTGCCATCGCCGTAATACCAGAAGACAAACTGAAGCTACACACAGCATACACAGTATATACAAAAACTATAAATTATAATCATTGGCGTGCGGCCTGTGCTCTAATCCAGCCCCTCAGCGCGGGTGATCACTGAGCACCGCTATTGTGTGCGACTCTTAAAGTAGCGGAATGAAGTTTGTAGCGGGACAAGTCTGTCTAGTGACTCCCCCCTCGTCGTTATCCCCTCTGGAGGATAAATGAATAATTATTTATTTACATCAGAGGACCAAACAGGACCCCTGCGGCACACCAGACATTGCTGTCACATGCTGTATCCACCCCCCCTCCCCCACACCACACTCCACATTGGTTATATGGAAAGCATGCATACTTAGGTGAAATCCCTAACTACTAATTTTCTGAAACTAAAGCTGTGATAATTGGCTGTACACTTAATTAAACCTACTAATTATTAACAATGATTCAAGGTGCATATAGTACCTACCTGGCAGTCCATGGAGAGAGAGAGAGCGAGCGAGAGAGAGAGAGAGAAATGACCAAAGCACTTGCAGCTGTAGCACTCAAGTTCTGTGGTCCAGAAAGGTGTCAAGATGAACACTTCACATTCATATTTTCCTTTCTTGCTGACAAAGTAAATTTTTGTTCTCAGCTTTTTTTCCTCAATGTTCTGAGGTTTGAGAGTGTCATCATGAGTTCCTCTTTCACAGTGGAAATTTAGATATTCACTCATATTTTTTTCTGTTCTGGCTGTTCTATAACAAAGGAGGGTTTCAGTATGAACAAATGTCCTTTCAGGACATTTTCCTCATTCATAGCAACAAATCTGACATTTTTTTATTGTTCTTTATGCTGCCTGATTGTATGCGTCTCACTGTGTAACTTCCTGGAGACAACACAGCGCTGCCTCAGCCTGAAAATTAAATGAAAAATATTACTTCAACACACAGCACTGGACACAACACATCACAGACACACTCCGGTCATTGCACCAAGCCAGCCCAAGCCAGCACTGGAATGCATGTCACACCACTGAACACTATGTAAGGGATATGTTCGCCAACTTGTACATGCCATTACAAATACTTATATCATGGCAAAACAGCTAATTTAAAAAGGTGAGCTGATCTGTGAAACTGGAAGGCAAATTACAGACTGATAAACATTCTATACCTTAACAATGGCTGTTATTCATAGTTTAGCTCATCTTTTCAGGAAAGTCTTTTCCTGATATGCGTGCTATGTGATTGGCAAGGGTGTACAGCTTGACAGACATGCACTAACTCATGGCACTGGGAAGCATGAGAGGCACTATTTGAGCACTACTAATTCCATGCAGTCTTGCACTCAAAAGCACAAGTAAAGAAGCACAAAATGCACATCATCTTATAGCAGTAGGCCACTGACAAGGACTTGAGTATTTGCACAGCACTGAAGCACAGGCACAATACTATTAACACATGCTGTATAACACTTCTTAGCACCACACTAGACTCTGTTTGGATTAGCCTTGAAAGTTAAGCCCCTTCCCCATCACCACTGAGTATTCATCACTGGGCAACCCCTAAACACATCATGAAAGTCAAATCTAATGTGCCTGCCACATTTTATAAGCACAGGCTCAAAAGACTAGGAGGGGTGCTGAATGCTGGGCACCCCACTATGACCACAAAACCCATACCCAATCTTCAAAAGACATGAGAGAAGAAACAAGAAGATGAGTGTAAAGAGTCAGCTGTGGGAGGTAGAGCACACAACTCCTCACTCAGATAGAGTCTGCCCATCAGCACAGTTTACCTTCCCCAGGTTTCCCTAGGCACCCAGGCTGGTATGGGCAGGGATAATTTTCAGTGTTGATATGGACAGAGTACATCACTGCAATGCACATCACTACTACACAGAACACTTAGCTACACTTGCACAGCACACACTAGGAAGAGCACTAAATGTTACTAACAGCCACACAATGTAACACTTAAAGGAGCACAGTGCACAGTAATATAATGACAGGGGCACAATGTAACACTTAAAGGAGCACAGTGCACAGTAATATAATGACAGGGGCACAATGTAACATTTCAAGAAGCACAGTGCACAGTACTACGAGAAGAGCACAATGTAACACTTAATCAAGCAGCACAGTGCACAGTACTATAATGAGAAGAGCACAACAGTATTATTCCACAAGCACAAAAGCACTAAATTGACGTTGTATTGTAATGAAGCACAGCACAGTAAGCAAAGGAGCACAATAAGCAATAATAGGAATAAGGCACTTTAATTCTCTCACTGCAAAAATCACCGACAGAATCAGTCACATTCTGTACTTGCCTGAGCACCACAAGCACAGCAATAAGTGCAGCACAGTAGTTTATGGCACAACGTAGGGAGATGTTGGAAAGTAAGGCGTAGTCTACACACTTCACTTCAAGCACAGAGCAAACTGTTACTAGTAAGGAGCACACCGGCACCATGTACGGCACAATGTAATGAATAGTGGGCTGGGCTCTGGTGGATGACACATTGAGTGGAGCACCAAGCATGACACAACCACACAGTACTCTTACGGCAGGGTCCAAAACAGCTTGAGTGAAATTGGTGAGGGGTACGAGGCATGAATATTCAACCCAAGAATTGATAGTGTAAGCCCTAGCTAAAATTAGCAAAGTGTGATGATAAGGTAAGTCACACGACCAAAAATCAAATAGAGCAGATTAAAATAAACAGAATTACTTGAGTGTGTGAAAATCAAATGGCACAGTCTTGCATGTATCGACTAGAATGATTTTATTAAGTGTGGCCTCATGCTTCCACCAAACTCATGTGTCATTGAGGACCCTACCACACACGTGACAACAGCACACTGCCAAGCACACTGCACCAAGCACAAGGACAGGAGCTGCCTCATCAAAATACTTCCTTTCAACATGGACAAAAAATCTAAATCTCTTTTTGTTACAAAATCAAATCCGTATTGATGTTAAAGGGAAACGTATACCATGACACAGTATGCCAGATAGATGTTATTATGTATTAAGTAGGAGTTACATCAAAATAATTGTTGAAAAGTTAAAAAAATGCCCTGTTATACTATGTCACAGCGTATACATGAAGGTTTAGCTTGCACAGAAATACACATGTGGCATTTCCTCGGTACTGTGAAGATTGAGAGGATCCTAAAATCTACCTAGCCAAAAGAACACACCTAGCTGTGCCTCAAGTGCCAACCAACTCTCTGCAACTCTCTAAACTGCTGAACACAGTTAACAATGACTCCACTAAAGCTTTCTTCCAAACCTGCAGGAATTACTACCATGTCATGTTCGCTGCTCATTCACCTCCCAGCAAGGTATCCACCCTA
Source organism: Eriocheir sinensis (assembly GCF_024679095.1). Lineage (NCBI taxonomy): Eukaryota > Metazoa > Arthropoda > Malacostraca > Decapoda > Varunidae > Eriocheir > Eriocheir sinensis. The sequence continues at coordinate 15,878,966 of NC_066547.1, forward strand.
ATAAGTCTGCCAGCCATAGTATATCAAGGGAAAACTGAACTTCCTTAACAACTACCTGCTACCCTTAAAAGTACAGACTATGTAGGAAGTGTTCTGCATAAGTATTTTAGGCAGTAGCTGTGTGTGTGTGTGTGTGTGTGTGTGTGTGTGAGTGAGTGTGTGTGTGTGTGTGTGTGTGTGTGTGTGTCCTAAGCACCACTCTTGTAGCAGAAACAAAGCAAGCATCCTCTATATGCAGTATTGAGACTGGGTGGCAAGTAGTGTATAAATTAAGGCTGAACATTAAAAAATATTATTATTTCCATAGGATAATAATATAATAATAATAATAGTAATAGTAATAATAATAATGATAATATTAATGATAACAAAAACAGAAGAGCTCAGTGTTCCAGCTTAATATATCCAAATTGGCGTCTATTAAGAAAGAGAAAAATAATATATATAAAGTGAGTTCCGAGGTGCCACATCATGCACAGTATCTCTACAAGATCACCCGATGATAGGGTTAAACTTGCATTACTCACACCAATCATTTCCACCAATAATTATTTAGGTCTGTGAGTGCAAAAATCAACTCCTTCGGCACGGCCTTGATCCCTGCCACTGACTCCTGTGTTAGTCTCCATGCAGTAATAACACTTCTCTTAGCTGCTCTGTCTCTGCTTCCTTATATAAAAATGTTGGATCATTCCACAAACCTAGAGTCTGGGTGTGTTTGCTAGTGTGTATGCACCGCTAACATCAGAGGAGAGGCGGAGGTGGGAAAGATAGCAGGGAAATTACAGGAAAAGAGGCTGCATTGTAGTTCCTTTCAGCCATTATGGAAAGTAGAATAACAAGAGGAAGACTAAAGACATGAGACAAGTGGACTGAAGGAAATCTCAAGGAAGAAAGTTGATTGATTTTGGCTATACAATCATGGTGCCACAACTGCAGTGGTCATGTGGCACTCCAGGAAGAGGGAACAGTGGAAAGAGATGCACAGGAATGAGCGATGTGGAAAACTTTGATCATGAATGGCAATCCAACAACAACAACAACAACAAAAAAAAAAAAAAAAAAAAAAGAGGGAAGAGCAAGAAACAAATATCACATCACAGATATTCAGGTTAGGAGAGTACCAATTATAATGTTGCATACAGACAACCAAACATGCCCGGCCTTCATGTCTTAGCAGCCTGTTCCCTCCCCTTTTCCTGCCTTCCTCAGTACCATTGATGGCAAAGTGTGTTAGCATTAAAGGTTTGATTGTGACTTAGTGAATCTGTTGACAAGTTGTTTTCTGATTTCAAGAACATGAAATAGTGGATCTCAACCAACCTATAGCCAAGTGATGTCTAATATATAGAGATAGCATCAAACCATCCATATTCACAATGCCATGATAAAGCACAGTCCAATCAGGGGATGTGACGGGGCGTACATGACACCTTCTGTGGCTCGCAGGACCTGCACCAGTGATCCGGGGGACATGCGGGATCACCCACACTCCCATCGGGCAGGAGGCCCAGGCAGATGCAATTATTTTGACAGCAAAATAGATGAACTCAAGAGTTACTGCAATGGTGCATGAAATAGTTCATAACAGCCAGCATAACAGAGGCCCAGTGGTCTTGCTCAGGCTGTTGTCAACACAGGCGGGGACACCAGCGACTGGTGACCTTGGTTGACCCTCCTCAAGGGCCTTGCTGCCCATTACCAACACTCTGGAAAGCAAAATTAATAGAATTTCATGAACAAAACAATAACACTCGCTGTGTTTTATTGTATTTCTTTATAAATTAATCTCTCTTTTCTTCATTTCCACTCTAGGTTTCAATGAGATTCCTGCAGATTTGTTAGTGCTGTAGACTAATGTGATCAGTCTTTGGGGGTGTCCCCCCTCTCAGGGCCTGGGCATGGCCTGACTTGCCTGTTCTGTCGCTCCACCTCTGGCCAGCACCTCAACACACTCATCTTTCAGGAAGGGTTCTAAAGGCAACTGTCTGTGACAGATGCTGTATGCAAACTATCCCAGTAATGCCTTGGAGAAAATCAAAGAGGGAATACAATAACAGTTTGTTCAGTGAAGCATTCCCAAGCAGTACTTATTTATCTCTGCATTTTATAGATTCAAGGAGCAAATTCAGAAACAGAAAAATAAATCAAAATATACTGAGATAAATGCCACCACTTTTTCTGCAAACTTTACCCAACTGAGAATTCTATATTGTCAATGTTGAATATTTTGTGGTTACTATTTTGTATAAACCAGAAAATCCAGATGCAGATCATGGATTCCATGAGCAAATTCATAAATAAATCAAAATATATTGAGATGTCACCATCCTCCCTGCAAACTGTACCACACTGAGTGACATGCTTGGAGTCTTGAGCATCCTGAGGCTGTGTTTCACATCCACCCCACAGCAGAGCATTAAGAGGATGCCAGTTTGTCCACACCACTGCAGTCAGCACTCACATCAGGGAAGAATATTACTACTCAAGAAGATTGACCTGATGTATGGAAATGATTTGAAATAAAGTCAAAATGAATACTGTATATTACTTGTGTAGCAGCCAATTGCATGTAAAAGTTCAACTTCCACATAGGCTGCAATATGCTTCACTGACAAAGAAATTTAACCCCAATGCAGAAATAGTTGGAAGTGCATCATTGACCATCTAAACTCATGAGATAATAGGAAAACCTGACATTAAACAGAAGATAATGAACAATGATGAATGCAAATGTTGATCAAATAATTTTTGCCTTAAAAACAAAAAAATAATAATAATCAACTTTTCCACAAGGTCATATAGTTGTTAACCTTCACTTTGACAATATTTACTCTTCATACCTCAGCTCAGTAGCCAAGATTAATTATTTTCCCAGATGTGCGTACAAACTGCAATGGTGTGAAGACTTTAGTAGCCACACCCTGCCTGCTGCCTAACACGGGGATCCCTGAAACGTTCCAATCCTTTCAGAGCATCGTCATTACTGTTGCTGTCTTTCTCATGGCTTCTGAGGGCGAGGTGAGGTCATGTCACCTTATTTTCCACAGGGTGTGTTTGTCACTACACATGCACCACTCCAAGTAGCACTCATATTTTGAACCAATACTTAATGCTGAAATCAATCTTTTATTATCTTTTTTCTGTCATCCCAGTTTTCCAGAGTATATATACTTCTGCCGATATGTGTATTACTTGAAATGGTGCAGATGGCTTGGCCCACACCCTCCTCCATGACTTGTAGCTGTGTACACTGTGTCACCAGTACCATGTATCAAGTATTAATGTTATGGATACCTAGTTGTGATATGCTGTTTATATAATATCCACTACATACAAAGTAGCTGAGTCTTGATAGCTATGAATGATTTACCTGGCATGATCCACATATCAAATACATGTCATCATTCATTCATTTTTGAGGCTAAACGTATATGTTACTCTAAGCTGTAATCAACCTCGACTGAGTTACATGTGACAAGTTTGTGCCATTTCTGTGTGGTGTCTTTGGGTTAAATGTAAGGCTATGGACATGTTTCTGAGTGTTCCAGGCAGAAAAGTTACGTTTACAATATTTATGTATATTTCCATTTAGTTTAACACTTTTTATCTCAAAGAAATTATATATGTATAAACTGTATATTAATAAAAATGTAATGGCAATGTCTATCTAATTCCAACATGGTTTCACACCAGTCTGAGGCATCCAGATTTCCAGTCCTTAAGTTACAGTGTATAGTCCTGTTACAGTTGATGTCCAGTACAAGTCACCCGACAGCACCAACATGCCAGATGGGTGTGTGTCTGCAGGCATGAGGCTGGTGCCAGTGCAAGGGCTCAGATGACAGTCAGGTGAAGCAGAGAAGGGTTTCTGTTGAGGTCTTTCAGGGACATCATTTCTCTGGCTTCATCTTCTGTGTCAGCAATATCAGACAGGGCAGTTCAAACCGGGTTACCTTGCACACTTATTGTTGGATACATTTTAGGAAAAGAAGTGAGTTGTCTGAGTGAGGGGCTGTTGCCACTATGTTTCAGTATCTGTTCCATCACCTGGGCCAAAGAGGGAAAGCAGAGATGGGGGAAGATGAGTGGTGGAGGATGGATGAGGATGGGAGGACGAGTTGAACGTTAGGGTGTGGGTATTTTTAAAGAGTAAGATTTAAGGGTGGTTACAAGGGAGGTGGAAGGTGGAGAAATGTTAACGTCTGTGATCATAAACAAGTTGAATTGCAGACATTTATTGCAGAGAAAAATGAGTCAGGAATATTTGAAAAACATACATACAAGTGGAATCAGTTTATTCTTTGTCCCTGCTCTTTTTGGCTGCTGCTAATATCTGGTGCCACCCAAGGAGCCTCAACACAGGCCAGCAAATGTTATTGATTCCACAAACTAAGTAACTCATTTGTTTATTTCTGTAACTTCAATCAAAAAGTATAAACTCAAACTTGGAAGAAAAGAAAACCCTATGTAGACTTCTCCACAGTAAAAAGAATTTAAAGATAATTTTGATATATATGAAGAAAAAAAGTACAGTAACACAAGTATATGTGCATGACTATACAAATACATCATCAAGAAAATGTACAGAAATGGGTGATGTGTATTCTGCACAACAGACGACGTCTACCAAACAAGTGAGAACCACCGATCACAATCCAGAGCTGCCGCTGCTGCTCAACAGTTCATCCTAAGCACACCACTGATGATGATAATAATAATAACAATAATGTTGATAATAATCTTATCAACAATAATAACATTTATAATATTAGTAATAATTCTGATAAATACAATAAAATAATGGAACTTACAATATTGAATGAACATTAGGTACAATAAGACAGCGCCTGGCAGGCAGCAGCCCCATGGCGATGCCTCTACACTTGCTGGCTCAGTGTTCAGCAGCATTGGTGCTGAGATGCTTTATGCTGGCACCAGTACCATTAAGTGGGTGCTGGTGCCAGTACCTGCTCAGCCCTACTGAATACAGTGACCTCCTGAGAGACAGATTACTTCTACTTTCTTGGTGAAACTTTACCTTGCTAGCAAGTACATACACAGGAAATATATACATAGATTACTAACACCTCTGAAACCCTCTACTACATTCACCACTCAATCTGTGATTACAGCAGCCTCTCAGCAGAATGACGGCACACCCTACTGCACTACAACAAGTGGCTACCGTCACACCTCTAACCCATACAAAAATTACATTCTTTACTGACATTCATACTTACACTGCCTCACCCTCAGCGTCCTGTGACGCTTGCTGCTCTCTTTTAGCTGAGGCAGCGTTTGATCTCTTAGCATTAAGTTTGTACTTATTACGGCGAGACTTTTCCCACTCCTTCCTGTGCATGGTGTACAGGCGCATGGCTGCCTGAGCATCTTGAACCTGAGAAAAAAGGATAAAGGTATTTAATTTCTTATATATTACAAAATGCACATTCAAACCAAGCTAAGAATTCCCACATTATCCACAGTCACAGTGAAAGAGGGGCAGCAAAAGATAGAGATGAGGTAAAATGAGAATAGCTCAAACTGAATGTTACCTCGCACCAGAATCAAACCAGTGCATGGGTGCCATGGTCTGCCTCGCCACCAGAGGGCAAGTATTAAATTTAACATAAAATATTCTCATTTTGAAGGCCTGAATGAATTGGCTTTGTTCTTTTAACGCCACAAAACCACCAAGAGGAAGTGAGAGGTTTTTCTCAAGGCTGCTGCCCTTGCTACTGTTAGCCACTCTATCACAGAGGTTACAAGACTGTGGAGGGCCAGGACATCCCGTTCCATGAGCCAAAATACTGCACACCCAAACACACATGAGGTTTACAATGACTTACAGAGCTGTGTTCGCCTTGCTGAATCTGAACACCAAGTAATCGTTCTGCCAGTCTCTTCAGGCTGGGGGTCCTTCCTCCAAACTGACGTGTAAACACTTTGTATCTGTCAGGAAGACAAAACACAGTACAGTTTATGTAAAATAGTCATCGAATCTGTCTTTATATGAAAGCTTAATGCATGTCAGTGTATGGTGCTTGCTGCTCAGTTTGCTTGATTTAAGTTTAAGAGACATTTAGCACCACATGGCAGGGTAAGTCAACACTTTATCCAGGAATATTTTGACACCAAAAGTTCATTCCATACTGAGACGTATCTCTGATGTGAAAGTGTGGGTGATTAGGGAACAACCAAGTGTACAACCATGAGCTACCGGCAAGAACCTATGCACACCAGACCAGTGAATACATACTTAGATGTGTCCCTGATGTGGGAGCGAGGGTGGCTGAGGAACAGCGAGCGGAGATCATTGCGCAACGAGTGGCCCACAAGAATGCGTCCCTCAAGCAACTCGGAAACTTCTTTTTGGACAACCGAGAACTCACAGCCTGGAGCATGCAATAAAAATGATGGAGACAGTAAGCTACAGGTACAACTATAGACTAGACGAACACCGTCCCTAATAATGTAAATAATAATAAAATTCTTGGAAATGAGTGATGCAAAACTAGCCTGAAGTCAATAGCTTACAATCTCAAACACACAGGCAAAATATATAAAGATAAGAAGTTGTAGATAAAGCTGTCAATCTAAAAAACCTCTTTGCTATTAAATCTACAAAGAAATGACAAATGAACGCAGTGTAAAATATAAGAGGAGCATGTAGTGGGTCAAGATGGGATACAGGAATGAGAATGTGTATGAAAATTTTGGTGTGAGCACAAGGGCAAGGGGAGTGGATTGTGGAGTCGCTGAATGGATGAAGCAAGACACTCTCAGACAGTGGCTACGTGACAGGAATGGATGGAGATGAATTTTTTAAGTGTAGGAGAAAATGACTGAGGAAAACAAAATCTGAGGCAGTCCACCAGTGAGATGGATTGATTGACAGTGGGGAAATATTGAGGAACAAGTCAGCAAGGGATGAAATGTGTGGAGATGGACAGCTGAAACAGGGTAATGTGGAGACTTCTGCCATGGCAACCCCCTTGAGGGAAGCTCCCATTAGGTGACAGGTAAAGGTAAAGCCTGGCATCTCTATAACAGTCCTCCCATGCCACTGATGGGCTTAGGTTGACTACCAGTATCCTTAACCCGGTAGCAGCGGGGATCATGTTTCTTAATGGTCCCTCCAAGTGAGAAAAATGAGAAAAAATCACCCCTCACACAAACCATTTCATAATATATATCAAAGAATTTGTGATCAGATTATGTATCATCTATTTTGGGGGGTTAATATCATGGCACAAATTTGGCGCGTCGCTGCTACAGGGTTAAGACACAGTCAACTGGTGCTATGGACCTGCACATAGAAAAACAAAAAGAGTAAGCAAATACATGGAAAAAACAAGAGGAAAGGAGTATCTACACACCATCCACCAAGTTTGCCGGCCTTATCCCCGAGACAGGCGTGCGGTAGTCCACCACCTCCTCCGTGGGCTTGACATACTTGTCGTACAACACCTTGCCAAAGTGGTTCACAAGGGACACTCTCGCCAGGATGGAGTCCTTCCCGTTCATCCCAACGCCAACCATCTCACAGTCCATGGCCACGACTTTGGTGGAGCTGTAGAGTTTGACAGCATTTAGGGATACAAACTTAGTCTTTAATTTATAGTAATGGAGATAAAAAAAAAAAATAAATAAATAAATAAATAAATAAAAAAAAAAGCTACACACTAGTCCTAACATATTAACCAAAAATTTACATTACTTTGCAGAATGAGAAAAGTGGATAGGAAAGGAATCCGAGCAAATGATAAAGCTACATTCATAAAGATCTGAACTGGCTCACAAATAAACTTTGCAATGGTATTTAACACCTAGGACTGGAAGTCTACACCCTAAATAAATGAAAAGTGAAGTGCAGGCAGCTGGGTGTGCAGCAATAATACCTGAAATAAGAGGAAGGATAGACAGTTGAGGTCTTTTAGAGGCGTGTAACGTGCAATGGAGAATGTGAGCTTGGCAGGAAGAGTATTCAGGAGTAGAGAATAAGGAAGGCACAAGGAAAGGTATACTATAGTTGGCTGAATAGGAAGAGCATCATGTTGAGGATATAAGCTGGACACTGGGAAGTCACAAGAAATAGATGTGGCATGATTCCACAGTCTAGCATCAACAAGGGCACGACGGCATTTGAGTAAGGTAAGGGATCTCAAATAGTAGAATAAGATTAACCCTTAGAAGGCAGTGGAGCTATATATAGATGGTCCAAAGTTCAGTCAGTCAGATTTGTATGGCAGAAATATAGCAATACTTCCAGATTACAGTAGAATCTATATATAGTTAAAACATCCATCTACGGCGTAACTATATTTATGCTACGGTCCTAAGGTTGGCAGTGATTATAATATATAGATGATTCATTTTGGGGAAAGCTACTCTTCAAATACTGCTGCCGTCTAAGGTTTAATAACAGGATAAAATATACTATGAATCTTACCAAAACAAGTAACACTCACCCATCAGGAGACTCTTCCTCCACGAGTGTGTTGCCTGCAGGTTTGACAATACTCTTGAGGCTGTCGGTTTGTTTTTCCTGTTTCTCCTTCTTTACTTGCGTCTCCTCTAAAAGGATCGGGTCAACATTATCAAACCAGATGTCCAGCGTTTCTTCCTCTTCCTCTTGGGTATCTTGTTTGTCGTCAGGACACTCCTCAGAAGCGTTCACTTGGGGTTTCCTTCCTGTCTTATTATCTTTATTTCTGCGTCTGATGAAGGGCTTTTTGTTGCCAGGCTTCTTGTCATCTTTAGTTATGATCTGAAAATAAAAGAAAAATACTGAGAGATTTTTACAATTCCACCATAATTTTCCTTAACCCCTTGACTGTGGATTTCCTATAAGAATACATCACCAAGCTACAGGAGTGGAACAAAAAGTGGCTGCTACAATTCAATGAAGAAAAATGTAAAGTCATGCACCTTGGGAGGGGAAATCCAGCACATCAATACCACATGGGAAACACTCCACTATCCACCACAGAGGAAGAGAAAGATCTGGGACTATATGTTACCAGGCTACCAGTAAAGGCAAAATCCGTGCCCCAATCACAGCGGGCAGGTTAGATATTTTTAATATTTGATGAAATTCTGTGAGGGATAAACAATATTTGTTAAGGGCTAGTACCTAACTAACTCCTATTCAGTTTTACTAGCCCAGCTGGATATCCAAGAAGAAGACTCCGTCGTGCAGTGGTTGGCATCCCTGAATACATATCTGTGGGCCTGGGTTCGAATCCTGGCCTGGGTAGTCACCTGTTCATTCTTACTTTTGGAATGGTTGATAAATTTTATAAATGGGTACTTGGGGAAACCTGGGGAAGGTAAACTGTGGTACCTTGGAAGTTATGCTGGCCCTATGTCGGGTTAATGGGTTCTCTCCCACCACAGGCTTGAAGGGCCAACGAGACAGAAATGCGCACCGCCACCACGCGTAGCCATAGCGCATACTACCCATAACTTTGCCTTAATTTTTACCTCACCAGTGCACAAGATACATAAAACTAAAGTGACGGCATTTATTTACCTCTTTCAGCATCTTCCAGTTTGCCGAGTAGTCCTCAGGCTTCTTCACAATGAGAACTGGCTTGATTCCTTCCTTTGAGCCTTCCTCAGACTTTTTCTTATTCCTTCTCTTTCTCTTTTTCTTGGGTTGAGATGAGCTATTGCCATCACCTTCCTTTACTGCTGCCTCTGAGATGACAGCTGAGGGCACTGCACTGGAGGACAAGGTTGCTGGGCCTGTGGCGGCATCATTTGTCTGGTGAAAATGCCTCTTCCTTTTTCTTTTCCTACTCATTATCATGTTATTAACAGTGCCTGCCTCAGGGGGGGAGGAAGTGTTCTGTTGAACCATTGTCTTGTTACAACTCTTGCCCCCTCAGGAATCTTTTCTTTGTATTTTTTCTAACTACTTGAGATGACTGTTTTGTCCTGTAGAGGTGCAGAGACCTGAAAAAAGAATACCCGCAGTATTAGTTACCAAGGCTAACCAGTGTCATCAATTCCCTGCTCTCCATATATGTAGATGGCAAGGGTAAGACAAGAAAGGAACATTGCATAAGATCCAAGAATCAATTAGCATGTAATTATGGTTTCTAAACAAAGTTGACTGAACTCTTAAATGTATAGTAGACAGAAATCAATCAATCAATCAATCAATCAATGGGGGCATACATCAGGGGGCGCGTCGCTTCTCCCACCCTATGACGCCAAGCCTGAGGGCCCCTCCTGGTGAGTCTCCATGCAGGCCCCCTTCCCATCCTGAGTACCTCCCAGCAGAATCTATCAACTTGCTCAAGCCACGAACTATCCCCTTGGACTCCTCCACTCAGGATTGTCTCTTACAGAGACAACCTGGTGAGCAGGATCAGCTTCTGGGTAATGTGCCACATGCCCGTATAGCCGGAGTTGGTGTTGATGGACTATGCAGGCAATAGATATCAAATCAGTCTCACGGAGTAGTTGCCAGTTTGACACAAAGTCATTCCAGCGATATCCCATGATTCTGCGTACATATTTATTACCAAAGGCATCAATCCGCCTCTCCAGGTCCCTATTTAGTGTCCATGTCTCACAGCCATACAGTAAGACAGGGAGCACAAGGGACTTGAAGATCCGGGTCTTTGTCCTTCTGCACAGGTATCAACAACACCATACACTCGTGTTGAGCGAGTCCATAACACCGTGGGCCAAACCAATCTGCTGTAAGACTTCCTGGCGAAACTCACCGTTGTTATGAACTACACTACCAAGGTATGTGAAATTTTCCCCGAGATCTCAATGTCCTCGCCACACGCATGAACAGACTGTACTGTGTCATCCAGCAAGCCTCCAAAAACCTGTACCTTGGTCTTGGCCCAGGAGACCTGAAGTCCCAAGGGCTTTGCCTACTCGTGCAGTGCTTCGAGAGCCATCACCAAAATCTCCAGCGACTCCGCCAGGATTACTGCATCATTGGCGAGAACAAGGTCGGTGACCCTGGTATTGCCAATGGATGCTCCATAATGACTCTGGTCCACTACTCTGCCTAGTACCCAGTCAATACAAGGATTGAAAAGCAATGGAGCAAGGATACAGCCCTGCCTCACTCCCGCATTCATGGGAAAGAAGTTGGAGAAGTTCCCCCCACACTTCACACCACTCTCAGTCCCAGAATACAGGCCAGACAGCAAACCAACAGTCCTTGCAGGAATCCCATGGAGATGCAGAAGATCCCAAAGTGCCTTGCGATGCACTGAGTCAAACGCCTTCTATAGATTGACATGGGCTGTGAGCATCCCCTGTTGAAATTCACGTTGGCGGTCCACCAGTACTCGAAGCGCTAGGATACGGTCAGTTGTTGGCTTACCAGGTGTGAACCCAGGCTGTTCAGGTCTCTGCAGCTTCAGCAGCTGGCTGTGAATTCGCATCAGCAATAGGTGGGCAAGCACCTTGCCTGGCACAGATAGGGACGACCAACCCCCTCTTCCAGTTGGGAGGAATGGAACCAGATTGCAATACAGCAGTCAAGACTGCATGCAACCCGCTGATCATGGCCTCACCTCCAGCTTTGAGCAGCTCCGCACTGATAATACAAATGCCAGGTGCCTTTCCACCCCTCAACTTTGCCATAGCCTCTCTGACCTCGGCCAGAGAGTGCGGGCTTTCGTAGATGGGTGGATCAGCATCCGCCACCTGCAACCCAGCAACTGTAAGCTGCCCACTTGGAGGGTCCGCCGTGTAGAACTGCTCAAAGTACTTAACCCAACGAGCCCTCTGCCCATCCATGTCTGACACGAGGCAGCAATCAGCTGTTTGGATAGCGCTCACCTGAGAGGGAGACTTGGAGCGGAGCTTCTTCAGGGCTCTCGGTAAGCAGGTCGGAGGTCATTCACATTTAAATGGCCCTCGACTTCCTCAGCGAGAAACTGGCAGTACATTTGGTAAAAAAAAATCAACTTTGCTTCCTTTGAACATATTCAACCATTTTTAAATTAATTTAAAAGTTATGACACTTTTTTACCAATCAATTTCAATCTAATAATGCAGCCTAACTTAATATAGTCACAGTAAATCATTAATCAATCACTCCAGAGGGCTACATGTATTGCCACCACTTATATTACCTGAATTCCACTCCACTACATCTCCACACGATCTCTGCATGTCACGAGACACACAAGAAATTAATCCAGACCAGGAAAGGGTTTCGCCGGCGCCAGGGAACAAACCCGTGATCAGCGAGATGGGAAAGCCACTCTTTAACCAGTCGGCCAAAGAGGCACCCCACTTGCAGAGTGAGTTATGGGAGGCCCTCCCATCAAGTGGGTCAGGCACTACATATAGGCCTGGGGGGGGCATGTTGCCTCACCCACACTATGACGTCAACCATGGGAATCACTCCAAGTCTCCGTGCAGGTCCCCTTCCCTTCCTAAGCACCTCATGGCAGGATCCATTAACTCCTTGACTGCGGAAATCCTACAAGACGACATCACCAAACTACAGAAATGGATCAAAATGTGGCTGCTACAATTCAATGAAGAAAATTGTAGTCATGCACCTTGGGAGGGGAAATCCAACATACCAATACCACTTGGGAAACACTCCTCTGTCCACCAAAGAGGCAGAGAAAGACCTGGGACTATATGTTACCAGGCTTCCAGTGAAAGCCAAATCCATGCCAATCGCAGCGGACAGGTTAACTTGCTCAAGCCACAAGCTCTCTGGGCATCCCCCACTCACGATTGTATCCCACATAATTATTTCTCTCATCTCACATTCCCAAGACAGCGAGAAGAAAGGAGTAGGTGAAGGAAAGGAGAGGAAAGAATGGATAGGGAAAGGGAAAAGAAAGGAATGGGGGAAGGAAAAGAGAAGATGGGAATGGATAGGGAAGGGAGAAGAAAGGAAATGGGTGAGAGAAGGGAGAAGAAAACGAATAGAGGGAAAAAGGGAAAATAAAGGGACTACATGAACACTTGCTACAACACACCTATGACAGGTATTTACAGAGTTCAGCGGCAACGTGTGCCAGGTCATCTCTTTCTCCCTCTTCTTATTTACTTTAGTTCACACTCCCCCACATGCACTCCCACCTTTTCTCCCGGCCCTGTAACACGCTTACAAGCGGCACTGGTGGAGATTTAACGGGCACGTGAAGGCTGCCGTCACAGTGCCGTGCTTGCCCCGAATGTAAACAAACACACGTGGAGAGAGTGTCGTACGCAGCAGACTGTATTGTCGTACGCAGCAGACCTTCCTGTTTTCAGACCTAAACCTGCCGACCCACACAAATAACGATATTCATTTACGTTTTTTTTGCACTAGTTAAGGGTCGGAAACAATGTGTTGAATAAGAGAATCCGGCAAAGCTGGCGAAGGACAGTCACACTTTTTATCAACAAGTACAATAGTATTATAGTACTTGTTTTTACTATACGTATTGATCAACTTCGGTGGCATTATCTTATTGTTTTTATTTTCCTGTGTCATGTTTGTTTAAACAGATAATTACTTCAAGCAATACAATAATAATACTTTCCCACCCACCCACATACGCGTGGGCGGGTCACAGCCCCCCGGCTGTCACACCCACACACCCGTGGGCGGGTCACAGCCCCCCGGCTGTCACACCCACACACCCGTGGGCGGGTCACAGCCCGGACTGTCACACCCACACAGTCATGGGCGGGACAGCAACCGACTGTCACATTCATACACCCATGGGCGGGACACAGTCACCGACTGTCATATTCATACACCCATGGGCAGGACACAGTCACCGACTGTCACACCCACACACCCGTGGGCGGGACACAGCCCTCGACTGTTACCCACACACCCGTGGGCAGGACACAGTCACCGACTGTCACACCCACACACCCGTGGGCGGGACGCAGCCCTCGACTGTTACCCACACACCCGTGGGCAGGACACAGCCCTCGACTGTTACCCACACACCCGTGGGCGGGACGCAGCCCTCGACTGTTACCCACACACCCGTGGGCGGGACACAGCCCTCGACTGTTACCCACACCGGTGGGCCGGACACAGCCCTCGACTGTTACCCACACACCCGTGGGCGGGACACAGCCCTCGACTGTTACCCACACACCCGTGGGCGGGACACAGCCCTCGACTGTTACCCACACACCCGTGGGCGGGACACAGCCCTCGACTGTTACCCACACACCCGTGGGCGGGACACAGCCCTCGACTGTTACCCACACACCCGTGGGCGGGACACAGCCCTCGACTGTTACCCACACACCCGTGGGTGGGACACAGCCCTCGACTGTTACCCACACACCCGTGGGCGGGACGCAGCCCTCGACTGTTACCCACACGCCCGTGGGCGGGACACAGCCCTCGACTGTTACCCACACACCCGTGGGCGGGACGCAGCCCTCGACTGTTACCCACACACCCGTGGGCGGGACACAGCCCTCGACTGTTACCCACACACCCGTGGGCGGGACACAGCCCTCGACTATTACCCACACGCCCGTGGGCGGGACACAGCCCTCGACTGTTACCCACACGCCCGTGGGCGGGACACAGCCCTCGACTGTTACCCACACGCCCGTGGGCGGGACACAGCCCTCGACTCAGCCACCGCCTACCCTAAATAATTTAATAACATTGAATTTAATCCAATGCTTATTGATGAAAAGATAAAAATACAGCAAAGTACGTTGAACTTGAGCTGCTTCCCTTACTGTAAAAGAACAACAACAAAAAACAGGGATGGAAGCAATAGTGGCAAACCCAAATCCTGCCACAAGGAAACCCGAGGGTCCGGCCTTCCCGGCAACCCACGCGGGCTGAAAGATGCGCCTGGTGGCTATGAAGACCGTGCAAAAAATAAGACCTAGCTACCACCGAAACACTAAGAGGAGAGCCCGAAGCCTGAGGTCACGGTTATCCCAGCCCCCGCCGACCCACGCAGGCCGAGGAAGCACCAGCGGGAAGGCAAACCAGCGGGCGGAAGGTGGACGCACGCACGCCTTCATTCCGCACTCTTCCGGGATGCTGCCGGCCGCGTAGTCAGGCGGGGGAGGATGCGGCGAGAGGAGCGCAAGGGAGTTCCCCGCGTGACCCAGAGAGAGGTGACGACTCGGCGTTACTTTCTGAGGGCCGATGACAGTACGAGTTTTTTCGCAGCAAGTCAGACCCAGGAAGCACGTCAGCCACTCACCTACCCAGCCAGTCAGCTACCTATCTACCCAGCCAGTCAGTCAGGCACCCACTCACCTACCCAGCCAGTCAGTTACCTATCTATCCAGCCAGTCAGTCAGGCACCCACTCACCTACCCAGCCAGTCGGCCAGGCACCAACTCACCTACCCAGCCAGTCAGCTACCTATCTATCCAGCCAGTCAACCAGGCACCCAGTTATCTACCCAGCCAGTCAGCCAGGCACCCACTTATCTACCCAGCCAGTCAGCCAGTCATCCACTTATTTAGCCACCCAGTCAGCCAGGGACCCAGTCAGCCACCCACCTAATGAAACAACCTCCCGCATATCAACTCCACTCCTGTTTCACCCGCTTCCTGCCTTGACATGCGGGGAAGAGGAGGAGGAGGAGGAGGAGGAGGAAGGGATAGCTGTTATTTATTTTGCTTTGAATGACTGGATGCACCAAGGAGGAGGAAGACACAATACGTCAGGGTCGAGGTAAGTGAGTCGAGGTCGCCGCCCATCCCTGCCCCAACACCCACCGCCTAGACGGTCTGAAGGCTGGGGGGTGCCGCTGCCCGGACAAAAGGTTTTATTGCAGGGGGTAGCGGGGCTGGCCGGCACAGGAGGAAGCATGACGGGAAGCTAAGTGACGCAGCTCAGGGACTCTACACGAAGCCCAAGTAATCTCAGGCGGCTCGTTGCCCATGCAGAATAATTTTATCCGATTTAAGAAACAACACGGCGTTGTTTCCCTTAGAATTTCATATGGGTGACCGAAGGAGCCCAGTATTTCCCGGGGGTCTTGGCACTCCCGGACACCCCTGTAGCTACGCCGTTGGCTATGCTTGTAAACCCATCCATGCCCTGCGCGACTGATTAATTAGGGTCCGTTCGCTTGGAGCCAACTGTTATCTAAAGTTTTAAAGGCACGGGTTGACTGCACCGCACAGAAAGAAGCGTACCTACTGTTATATAGCCCTGGGTTCTCTGCAAGTAGAGTCCAACCCCTCATACAGCCACCTGAGCTCGGTACCTGTGTTTCAGAGTCCACTGGTTCCCTTTCCCCGCACCCTGGCGCCGCAGACGAGCGCTGGGGCGGAAGGCGTGTGCCAGAGGGTCGCCTCCCTGAGAAGTCGTGACTCGATTCCATGATGGTATGACTTTTGGGTCCTGACCGGATCTTCATTTGGAGGGATCAGCAGCGTTGCCAAGCCCAAGTAAGGATAATGACCTTAGCTAAGAGGACCGCTGCATGGGAACCAACCCCGGCATCCTTCCCTGCCATTGCACACGACTCCATGCTTACCCTCACCCATACCTTGTCTTCTCCTCTACCTAGACTTCCTCTCTCCTCTCTTACCCGTACATCTCTACCCACTTCTCCCCACCACGCCCTTCCCTCAGAGGCTCACCTTACCCTTTTACTTCCTCCATGCCTGACTTATCTTCCCCTTAACACTCTATGCCTTGCTGCACTCTCTCCTCCTCTACCCTATTCTTGCCTCTCCTTTCCTTATTCACCATATTACCCTCTCTTCCCTTTACATCCTTGCCCCTCCACACTGCACCCCTTCCTTTTCCTTTCCCTACCCTTTCCTTCCCTTCCCTTTCCTACATCTTATTCCTCACACACACACGCACACATGTCCTTCCCCTGCATCCTTCCTTTTCTTCCCAGCCTCCTTTCCTTCCTCCCCAACCTTCACACGGAAAGGTTAAGGCCTCCGAGGGCCACGCCGCGCTGCGTCACGTCATGCCGCCCGTCGTACTGTCGGGTACACGAACCGCCACCCAAGGAAGGAAGGAAAGGCAGAAGGAACAAGCGTGAGAGGAAACATGTAAGATGGAACGACTTAGTAAAACTCCCGGCTAGCGGTGCACGCGTGAGAGCATCCTTTTGGTGATCAGAAGGGTTTAGCAGTAGATGTATATACCCCATCTTACTGAACGCTGCATAGAAGATGATATTAAAACAGAAGGAAGGGAATAGAATGTATGATTATAGAGAGAAAAACTGGGAATTGAAGAGAGGGAAGGGAAGGGAAGGGAAGGGAAGGGAAGCCATGCAGTGTGAAGGGGCAAGGGTGTGTAGGAAAGATCATTGCTGTTGTGTTGTGTTAGAGCAGGGAAGGGAAGAAAAGAGAAGGGCAGGGAAGGGAAGAGCGGGTAGTAAGGGCTGAAGGGAAGAGGACAGAGCGAGGAATGGGGACAAGGTTAATAGTGGGTAAGGGAGGAGTAGTAGTGGAGGGGGTGGAACAAAGGTAAGTACAGGGAAGGTAAGGTGGGTAAGGTAAGGCAAGCTCGTTCACCTCTCCCCTGCTCCTCTGCTATCAAGGTCTTCGTCGAGTCTACCTTCCTTCCCTTTCCTCTCCTTTCTCATCTTTTCCGTTCCCTCTCTTATTTCTTGCATCTCCTTTTCTATCTCCTCTCTACCTTTCCTTTTCGTTCCCTCGTGTCCCTCTTACACTTTCCTTCCATTATCTTGTACCATTCGCTTTCCTTTTCTTTCTTCCTTCCTTTCTCTTCCTTCTTTCCTTTCCTTCCCTCTTCTCACTTCCCTTCCCGTTCTTCCTTTCTTTCTTCCCTTCTCTTCCTTCTTTCCTTCCCTTCCCTCCCTTCCTTTATTTACTTCCCTTGCGCTACCATTTCCTTCCGTCTTATCAGCCAGTCAGAGTATGGCCCCACCCTTCGCCCTGAACACCTCGATATCAACAAGAAGAGAAGGAAGGAAGGGAAAAAGTAAGACCTGCCAGCCTCGACCGTCCAGTCTATATATCTCGCCCCCTATCCACCCGACGGCCTCTCCTTGCTCCGGGCCCGAGCGACCCTGGCGAGGAGGGACACAAGACGCCGCACACACACAAGGGAAAGAAAGGGAGACTGAGAAAAAGCTGTTGACGGTGTTGATATTTGAACCCCGCCCATAGACTGACCGGGAGGGAG